>NC_051083.1:4328362-4353362 GCF_004664715.2 Peromyscus leucopus
AGAATAGAAAATTCAGGAGAAAACATAAAGAAATTTTTTGGCAAACTTCTATTAATGAACAAAGAACAAAATTAACAATAAAAATAAATGGTGTTTTGTTGTCTGGTCTGGAAGACACAGGTGCAGACGTTACCATAATTGCACCAGAATTTTGGCATCCAACTTGGCCTCTTCAGGAGGTAAGCGTTCAATTGTTAGGAATTGGGACATTCTCTCAGGTGAAACAGAGTGCAAGATGGCTGGAATGTATAGGTCCAGAAGGACAGAGAGGAAAATTAAAACCATATGTGGCTAACATAGCTATGAACCTGTGGGGTCGAGACTTGTTGCAACAATGGAATACTCAGCGTAACATTCCTCCAATTTCAGAAACAAATCATAAACTAGAACATGTTTCTGAGAGAAATATTAGAAGATATTGTTCTAATGAGTGGTCACCAGCCATTCATATTATACAAGAACTGGGCACAACAACTGATGATCTTCCAAAGACACCAACAGCTCTACCTTATAATGGTCAACAGACAAGCCTGTATGGGTTCAGCAATGGCCTTTAACAACAGAGAAATTCCAGGCTTTAGAAGAGCTGGTAGAAGAACAGTTAAATGCTCAGCATATTGAAGAATCAACCAGCTCTTGGAATTCTCCTGTATTTGTTATTAAAAAGAAATCTGGTAAATGGAGAATGGTAACAGTCTTGGGGAAAGGTTTTTGTTTTTGTCTTTTAGGAGAATGAAGGTTAAGGAATCTGAAGAACACTGGACAAATGAGACAACTGAAGAAAAGGGACAAATCATCTATCCCAGGAAACAGAGTGAAACTGCTTATGGGAATATACTATCTAAAAAATTTTATGCCTTCCTAAATGTTTGTTTCTGCTTTTCTCTAAATATTTAACACTATTGGTCTTTTAATAGTCCCAGTTCAATTAAAATTTAAAGCTGACTTTGGAGTTGGAGAATGGCTCTCTCCTTCTTTAAACTCAAGCATGTTGTTAAAAGGAAAATGCAAACTCCTGTATCATGCCAGAATAAAAGAGCCATCTTCTGCTATGGTACAGGACAAAAGCAAAATTAATTAAGGGACTATTCTATTACTAATCTCAACTCTTTTGATTCTATTCTGATTCTTTAAACTTTTCTTAAAGTATGAATTTATAAGATTAATATATATAGATATATATACAATTTAAACTTTGTTAAGATATGAATGGTCACAAACAGTATAACTAATTCTAGAAAAAAGGCTTCAAATAGCTGCATATATATGTCTTTGTGTTTGAGTCTCTTATCAGTTTTCTGCAGGAAATCACCGCCAGGCCTAGCATCAAATGAAGTCTCCAGAAAGAAGATGGGGCCCCACAACAACAACAATTCCATGTGGACAATAATAATATCATTAAGCTGACAAACATCATCTATAGATCAGCTTTGAACTACAAGGTGCTCAGAGCAATTTTGAGATGACTAGCTGAGATGGTCCAGTCTCAAAGACTACTTGAATAAGGACTTGAGATAAACCCTGAACTTTGGCATTATACACAGACTGGATAATGAAGGATATAGTTACCTTTCCTAGAATTTGACAATTGACCTAAAATTTATCTTTCAGGATGAAGATAACTTGCCCATACCAGCAGGAAGCAATTTTAAAAATACAATGCCCACATTCCCAAAGAGGTGGTGTGGGGCGGGAGTTTTTTTGGTCTTTTTAATGGGTTTTGGGTCTGGGATAATTTTCATTGTTTAGGGGCATTGATTACAAGTTGTTTTCAAGGGTTAGGAAAAAGGATAAGCGAAGGAGATTAGATTTAAGGTTCTTATTTAAAAAAAAAAAGACAATTACTAGTTTTAAATACTTTACAATGGATTGGATTGTTTTATATTGTATACAAATTATATATATTGAAATTAATATTGTTAGAAAATTCTATATGTATATTTCTAATTGTATTTATACCATTCATTTAACAATATAATGCAATTTTGGGATCCTTGAGTGTTATTATTACCAACTATTAGGATATAAAGAAATGAAAGTTAGTAGTTAGACATTACAATAGAAATTGTATTCATATTAGATATGTTTTAAAAATTGAGCAGATATATTTAAGATAGGTCATCTTCAAACCCTTCAGAGATCTACAGAATATGGCATTTAAAATGGTTTAATAACTTAGAAATTTTTCTTTTTTGAAACATGTCAGCTCCTAGCAGTACCAATCTACTTCAGAGAAAATGTGGGCATTGAAGAAACTGCATATGGAGTTAACTTTCATTGTGGCAAAAGTTAGCCACTGGACAACAAAGTATCCTCGAATCAACAGGACAAAATGGACAGACAGAACACGAAACAAAGGACTACTGATTCTGCCAAAACAAGTGTGGTTATGGCTTTATCAAAAGGCATCTTCTGAGGCCAGGACAATATGGCACCATCCCTGAAGTGGCCTTCACAATCCAGAAAAAATCCTTCACAATGCCCTTTTCTTTGAAGGCAGCTGAACAGGCAGTGGGCCGATGACTTCTGATGTGCAATAAAACAGCAGCTGAAACAGTTATTCCTGAAGAGTAACTAAGCTCATGCCTCTCAATAGTAGATTGGCATTTAATAGAGGGATGTGGAGAAGAAGGGGATGCTGAGATGAAGCCATATATACACAGCCAAGAATGGACAGCTGAATTAAAAAACCATCAATAATTTCCAGAATTTAAAATCCTGAATCATGACATGACACTAGTAGAATTCAGGTGTTTCTGGTATGTGGACTGCTCTCACCCAATGTGAGGTTGAACTGTTGACCTTGTATACATCCTACTTCACAAATGAGTGTGTCAGATACGCTAAGCCTATAGGCTGAAGATGATGCCCCAACACTGTGGAGAAACCTCAGGTGACTGTCCAGGCAGTTGGCTGTTTCTGTCAACTCACAAATTTTTTGGAAGTTGCTTGCATGCACTTCCTGTTTTTATTTTTGTTAGCTAATATTATTTCCTTCTTGGGTCGCTGAGGGAGCTGAAGATTAGTTAGTTATAGTTGAACGTTAGTTAGTTATAGTTGAAGATTAACTAGGATAGAAAGTGAATTAGATATATTTTGGACTTACCAAAATAGGATAGATAATGGAATTATTTTCTCTGATTTGTCAAATACAAATGGATTAGACATTGTTTTGGTATTTATTACTTGTATATATTGTATATAGTTATTGTACTTTTGTTTTATAGTTTTTCTTTTGTTAGTTATAACCCTTTGCTTTTTTTTCTTTTTATTAAATAGAAAAGGGGAAATATAGTGGTATTCTATTTGTACTGAAATGTGATTTTAATTGTATGTTAATAAATAAAGTTACCCAGGGGTCAGAGCTATTAGAGCCATAGAAAGAGTGTGGCGGTGGTGGTGCATGCCTTTAATCCCATAGATCTCTGTGTGTTCAGGGATACAGCCAGCATTGGACACATACACCTTTAAGACCTGGACTTTCGTATATTGAACCACCCTTGCATCCCTGGGATGAAGCCTACTTATCATGGTGGATAATTGTTTGATGTGTTCTTGGAGTCTGTTTGCCAGTATTTTATTGAGTATTTTTGCATCAATGTTCATGAGGGAGATCAGTCTGTAGTTCTCTTTCTTTGTTGCATTCTTGTTTGGTTTAGGGATCAGGGTAATTGTAGCCTCATAGAAGGAGTTTGGTAATGTTCCTTCTGTTTCTATCATGTGGAACAATTTAGAGAGTATTTGTATTAACTCTTCTTTGAAGATTTGGTAGAATTCTGCGCTAAAACCATCTGGTCCTGGGCTTTTTTTGGTTGGGAGACTTTTAATGACTGTTTCTATTTTCTTAGGGGTTATTGGACTATGTAAAGTTTATCTGGTCTTGATTTAACTTAGGTATGCGGTACCTATCCAGAAAATTGTCCAGTTCTTTTAGGTTTTCCAGTTGTTTTTTTTTTTCTTTTTTTTTTTTTTTTTTTTTTTTTTTGGTTTTTCGAGACAGGGTTTCTCTGTGTAGCCTTGCGCCTTTCCTGGGACTCACTTGGTAGTCCAGGCTGGCCTCGAACTCACAGAGATCTGCCTGCCTCTGCCTCCCGAGTGCTGGGATTAAAGGCGTGCGCCACCACCGCCCGGCGGTTTTCCAGTTTTGTGGAGTAGAGGTTTTTGAAATATGACCTGATAATTTTGTGGATTTCCTCAATGTCTGTTGTTATGTCCCCCTTTTCATTTCTGATTTTGTTGATTTGGAGTCTCTCTGTGTCTTTTGTTTAGTTTGGATAAGGGCTTGTCTATTTTGTTGATTTTCTCAAAAAACAACTCTTGGTTTCATTAATTTTTTGTATTGTTCTCTTAGTTTCTATTTTAGTGATTTCACCTCTCATGTTGATAATTTCCTGGCGTCTATTCTTCCTGGGAGACTTTGCTTCTTCTTGTTCTAGAGCTTTCAGGTGTTCTGTTAAGTCACTAGTGTGAGATTTCTCCAACTTCTTTATGTGGGCATTTAGTGCCATGAATTTCCCTCTTAGCACTGCTTTCATAGTATTCCATAAGTTTGGGTATGTGGTCTCTTCATTTTCGTTGATCTCTAGGAAGTCTTTAATTTCTTTCTTCATTTCTTTCTTAACCAATTGGTGATTCAGTTGAGCATTATTCAGTTTCCATGAGATTGTAGGGTTTCTCTAGTTTTTGTTGTTGAAATCTAACTTTAAACCATGGTGGTCTGATAGAACACAGGAGGTTATTCCAGTTGTTTTCTGTCTGTTGAGATTTGCTTTGTGGCCAAGTATGTTGTCAATTTTAGAGATCGTTCCATGGGGTGCTGGGAAGAAGGTATATTTTTTTTTGTTAGGATGGAATGTTCTGTAGATATCCATTAGGTCTATTTGGGTCATGACATCTGTTAAGTCCTTTATTTCTCTGTTAAGTTTCAATTTGGGAGATCTGTCCAGTGGTGAAAGTAGCGTATTGAGATCTCCCACTATTAATGTGTGGGGTTTTATAGGTGGTTTAAGCTTTAGTATTGTTTCTCTTACATATGTGGGTGCCCTTGTGTTTGGGGCATAAATGTTCAGAATTGAAACTTCATCATGGTGGATCTTTCCTGTGATGAGTACGTAATGCCCTTCTTGATCTCTTTTGACTGATTTTAGTTTGAAGTCTATTTTGTTGGATATCAGGATGGCTACACCAGCTTGTTTCTTAAGACTATTTGATTGGAATGTCTTTTCCCAGCCTTTTATTCTTACTAGTGTCTGTCTTTGAATTTGAGATGTGTTTCTTGTATGCAGCAGAAAGATGAGTCCTGCTTTCGTATCCATTCTGTAAGCCTATGTCTTTTTATAGGTGAATTAAGTCCATTGATATTAAGGGATATTAATGACCAGTGATTGTTCATCCCTGTTATTTTTGGTGGCAGTGTACTTCTCTTCTTTGGGGTTTACTGCTGTGGCTTTATCTATTGCCTTTGTTTTCGAGGGTGTATCAGACTTCCTTCGGTTGGAATTTTCCTTCTAGTGCTTTCTGTAGGGCTGGGTTTGTGGATTAGTATTGTTTAAATCTGGCTTTGTCTTGGAATGTCTTGTTCATTCTGTCTATGATGATTGAAAATTTTGCTGGGTCTATTAGTCTGGGCTGACATCCATGGTCTCTTAGTGTATGCATTACACCTGTCCAGGTCCTTCTGGCTTTTAAAGTCTCCATTGAGAAATAGGGTGTTATTCTGATGGGTTTGCCTTTACAAGTCACTTGGCCTTTTTCCTTTTGCTGCTCTCAGTATTCTTTCTTTATTCTGTAGGTTTAGTTGTTTAATTATTATGTGGCTAGGGGACGTTTTTAGGGGGAGTCTAGTCTGTTTGGTGTTCTATAGACTTCTTGTATCTTCATAGGCGTTCCTTCTTTAAGTTGGGATAGTTTTTTTTCTATGATCTAGTTGAATATATTTTTTGTGCCTTTGAGTTGGTATTCTTCTCCTTCCTCTATCCCTATTATTCATAGGTTTGGTCTTTTCATGGTGTTCCAAATTTCCTGGACATTATGGGTCATGACTTTTTTGGCTTGAGTGTTTTCTTTGACTGATGAATCTGTTTCTTCTACCGTATCTTCAAAGCCAGAGGTCTGCTCTTCGATCTCTTGCACTCTGTTGGTTAGACTTGCATCTGTAGTTCCTGTTCGTTTACTCAGATTTTCTATTTCTAGCATTCCCTCTGTTTGTGTCTTCATTTTTTTCTATTTTCCCTTTTCAGGTCTTGGACTGTTTCCCTCATCTGTTTCATTGCTTTTTCATGGTTTTCTTTCAGAAATTTATTGTTTTATTGTGCTTTATTTGTCTTTTCCTTAGTTTTTTTATAGTGTTGTTCACATTTTTTGTTTGACTTCATGATCTTTATTGATGTCCTCCACTTTTTTGGTTGTCTTTTCTTCCATTTCATTTTTCATTTCTTTTTTAAAAGCCTCTAGCATCTTCACAATGTTTTTCTTAAGGTTTCTTTGTTCTGCTTCTTCCATTTTGTGATGTTCAGGTCTTGCTGTTGGAGGAGGGCTAGGTTCTGGTGATGCTGTATTGCCCTTTACTTTGTTGTATGTACTTCTGCCTTAACATCTGCCCATCATCTCATGGATAGGTTTTTGGTCTTAGCACACTTGGTCCAGACAGAGCTGAGAGATTTGGCAGTTCAGGAAGCCTCTGGTCCATATGGGAGCTCCAGGCTAGGTGGGAGCTGGGAGCTGGTCTTTAAGTCTCAGGAAGTGTGGGGGGGGGTCTTTGGTGGATGGGTGTGGTGGCCAGGTGTGTAGATTGCAGGGTCTACAGGAGAGTCTAGGAAAAGGGGAACCTTCCTGCTGAGGCCTACCTGATGGCTAGAACCTGGGCCTAAGTTGGGCAGGTCTTCCCCAGAAAGGCTGGTTCCCAGGGTAGGGACCTAGGGGCAGGCTTCCCTGGGTATGAACCCAGGCACTCACCTCTGGTCTGGATGGGAGCTCCGAGCTAGATGGGAGCTGGGTGCTGGTCTTTGACTGTTGGGAAGTGGTGGGGGTCTCAAGTGGATGGGTGTGGTGGCCAGGGCATGTAGATGGCATGGTCTGCCATTGTGTCTAGGAGAAGGGGAACTTTCTCGCTGGGCCCTGCCCAATGCAGAACTTGGGACTAAGTTGGGCAGGTCTTCCATGGAACGGCTGGTGCCCCGAGATATGTTTTTAAAATGACCTATCATTGAATCATTTAAGTAAATGTTAAATAAGAAATAGAATGGAATCACTAATGTTTTGATGAACCACATTACTTCTTAAATTCTAAAATAATAATTTAAACTAGAAAATCATTTCATATGTTCTCAATAATTGGGTTGATTTCTGTGCTTTTTCATTTCATTAATTTTAAAATGTTTGACCTATATCTGTGTGTATACCCATTTGCAATGAAGTGTATGTGGCAGTGAGAGGACAACTTATGTGTCCTGTTATCTACTTATCACATACAAGTTCTATAGATGAAAGCCAGGGAATTGTTTAGTTGTCAGTGACCTGAATGGCCTTGTTTGGGTTTTTAAATTATTTATGTATGTGCTGTAGAAGTAAGAGAAAATTTTGTAGAAGTGATATGGGTTTCCTAGTGATTGAACTCAGGATTAGCAGCAACCACCTTTACTCACAGAAACTAATTTCTGATATTCATTTGTTGTTCTGATAAAGTGCTATGAACAAATGTTTGGTCCTCAGAAATAACTCATTCCACATGCAATTAAAACAAAAAAGAGGATAACAATATGCCATTTTCATTCGCAAATAAGATTTATTGTTCAATTTCTCCTATTTTCCATTATATTTCAATGAAAACATGTTTACTACCCCCAAAACAATATTTTAAAGATTTAATGTTTCAACTAATCTGATCTGAGCACCAATGAGACAGCTCTGTTATTATTGTCTGTGTTGTGCAAAGCTTTGACATTATTGGGATCACCATATGAAGATGGACAAAAGTAGACCCCATAAAGTTGTCTTCTATTCTATATACTTGTGATTGGCCTAAATCTCACATCACACACACACACACACACACACACACACCAAGAAAAATTATAAAGTAAATCTCACTATTACTACATTATGTGGCATCACTGGATAATTTCTTTAGATGTTGCTGTGCCAAATGGATAACAGATGAGGAAATGAAGATACATGGAACTACAAATATATATAGTATCAAACTATATTGTGAAATATACAGTTGATTACTGATTAACTTAAATTAATATATCTTTTTCAGATTGATGAAAAGGTTTCTTTCAATACATACATGAAATATTTAATGTTTCTTATATTCTGTATTAAGTATTTTACCATTAACATATTTAAAATATTTTGTCAAAACAATAATATTTGGGAGCACATCATCTACCCTTTAATCCCAGGGTCATGGGTTCAAGCCTCACAGTGGGTACCATTTGTAGCTGGAGAGTATTTCTCCAGGTCCCACCTAGCCCCTACAGTCTTGCAGCTCACTTACAAAATAATCACTCAGATGCTTATATTACTTAAAAACTGTATGGCCATGGCAGGCTCCTTGTTATCCATTTCTTATATAATAAATTTACCCATTTTGATTTATCTGTAAGTCACCACATGTTCCATGGCTTCACCTGTTGCCTTTACATGCTGTTCCCTGGATGGCAGGTTAGTATCTCTCTCTCAGCCTTCCTCTTTCTAGAATTTTCCTCTCTCTTTGTCCCATCTATAATTGCTACCTGGCTATTGGCCAATCAGCACTTTATTTATTAACCATTATGAGCAACACATTCAGAGCATAAAGAACATTTCACAGCACTACTTAGACTTGTATTCAGGAGACTGACACACAAGAATTGTCACGATTTCTAATGTATTCATGACAAAATACTGACATTCAAGCCAGGCTGGATAACAAACATTTCAAGGGAATTTGTGAAAAATTATGAAAAATAAAACCAGGAACAAAAATCTGCCACCCTTTCCCAGACACCCTTACTTGAAAAGTATTATCAAATACTGTGTGACATTTAAAGAAAAATGGAACACTTAGATGATAGCCATCCTAGTCTATACTTTGCAGCAGGTAATTCTCACTATCTGAAGGCAAAAAAAAAAAAAAAAAAAATAACACATCATTCCTTTTCAGTCTATGATATCATTTTGGAAGATTTAGGAAATGCTTCCTTGATGGATGAAATATGACACTGGGGGTTGGCCTGAGAATTTACATCTGCACAGCATTTCCAATTTACACTTTCTTCTTATGTTGCAGGTAAAGGATGTGAATTCTTAGCCTCCAATTTTAGCTACCATGTCTGATACTTGTTTTCATGCCACTTTCACAGGGTTCATGTATTGCTCTGGAACCAAGAGCCAAATTAAACTCTTTTTTTAGTTCACTTAGACACAATGTTTTATCAAAGCAGCAGACAAGGCAATGGTACACATCTATGAACTGGATTTTGTATCTGGATTCATTACCTCATGTAATTTAAGAGATGCATGAAATCAAAGAGGGTTACCTTATCATTTAAATTCATAAGCCTTTTGTCCATTTAATTGTCCAGGTAGAAACAAAATAAAGGACATCATAATTATTGATATCATAAATCTTGAACAGATTATTGACATGTGTCACTTTTTGTCTCCAGAATAAATAACCTTTTTAGATAAATTCCCAAAGGTCTTATTAATAAAGACAAACCCAGAGCCAGGTATTGGGGTGAATGCTGAAAGATCAGAGAAACAAAACAAGCCACATCCAACATCACATTGTCAACTTTTCAGCTGATCTTGTTTCCTCCAAATGGAAGCCTCTGAGTCCTTACTCAAATGGATCTCAGCTGAATTGGTTGCTCAAAAGCCTATAAGCTTAAAAATATTCTAGTTCCTGGTGTGCATGCCTTATATGCTATTCTGCTTTTTGACATCACTTCCTGAGATTAACCTATTTAAAACAAGTATTTCCTTTTTAAAAGTATATGCAATAAACGTTTTATTATATCATATCCATATTCTTTCTTTTTTTCTTTTTTGAGTAGATTCAAAAATCTACCTTTTATGATTTCTATATCTTCATTTTTTTTCTTTTCAGAGTAGATTCAACAATCTACCCTTTTCTCTATCCTTTTTTCTTTTTCTTTTCCTTTTTTTTAAAAACAAGAACCCTGTATCTAATCTCCTTTTTTTAACTTTTTGTTTTAACAATTAATGGATCAACATCTTGTAACCAAACATCACAGAAAATGACCATACCCATAGGTCTTTAAACGACCAAAGAAACCACCCACCCCACCTCTTGGGAATGTGGGTATTATATTCTTAAAAATACTTCCTGCTGTCTAGTAGTGAAGATATCTTTATGGATTTCTGAAGTGAAAATATTTGGGTTAAATGTCAAGTCCTGTATCATTTTTCCAGTCTCTGCATAATGGGAATCTGAGTAGTCTGTGAAGCTGAATCATCTCAGTTAGCCATCTCAAAATTGTACTGAGAAGTTTGTAGTCCAAAGCATATCATTAGGTGGTGTTAATCAGCTTATTGGCTTTATCACATTCCATTTGTAATCATCATTGTGGGATTCTGTCATCCTTTTGAAGATTTCAAAGTTGCTTTTAGGCATCGTCATGGATCCCTGCAGAATTTTTTTTTTGCATCCTCTGTGGGTTGGAGCAATCATAGTCTGATAAATGTCTGTCTCTCAGAACCACAAATGTTTTTCCTTAGAAGAGAATATCTTCACAGCAATTTCTCCCCTCGACTTGCCTTACCAAATTTCTCCAAACTGACCTTTGTAAATGCTTTCTTCTAACAAGATGGTCGTGGCAATTGTTCTCTGAACAAGCAGCAATAAAGACTTTGTCTCCAGTAGCAGTGTTGCCATCACCACCAACATGATGAGAAGCAGCTGGCAACTTGAAGCAGAAGCCACCACCTCCATGGTCCCACCAGTACCATTTGTAACCTGGCCCAGCCACAGCTTCTCCACAACAAGCCTCACTGGCTGCCCTTGAACTTGAGATCTTCCTGCTTCTGCCTCTGTCAGCAAATCCTACCAGGATGCACCACCACAACCAGCCCCATGCACCTCAGGCTTTTGCTGGGGTCTGCAAGGCCACAGGAAAGTAGCTTTTACTTGAATTTGTACATAATAACTTGGGCACCAGATATAGACAAATTTCAAAATGTCTTATTAATAAAAACAAGCCCGGCACCAGTATTTGGAGTAAACACTGAAAGATGAGAGAAACAGAACAAGCCACATCCAACCTCAAAGCTTATGTTGACTAAAGATCATACCAATTCGGGCTGGAGGGATGGCTCAGAGGTTAAGAGCACCAACTGCTCTTCCAGAGGTCCTGAGTTCAATTCCCAGGAACCACATGGTCGCTCACAACGATCTGTACTGAGATCTGGTGCCCTCTTCTGGTGTGGAGGCATACATGTAGACAGTACACTGTATACATAATAAATAAATAAATCTTAAAAAAAAGATCATACCAATTCATATATATTTAGATTCATTTTACTAGGAGATCTGAAAGATCTCCTAAGTCTACTGTTATATTCAAAGGCATTAAGAGACCAATTACACACTAGACATTATACAGTTATAAGGTTGCCATATATTGTTATTAGGCTTTAAGACATTAATAACATTCATAGGATTTCTTTCTAGTAGGTGTTCTTTTATGTACTTCAAGAGTATGCTCTGTTGTACAAAGGCTTTCCCACATTGTTACATTCATAGGGTTTTTCTGCAGTATGACATCTTTTATGTACTTGAACATTACTATGATGTGCAAAAGGCTTTGCTACACTATTTACATTCATAAGTTTTCTCTCCAGTATGTGTTCTTTTATGTCCTTGAAGATAACTGTGTTGTGCAAAGGCTTTACCACACTAAATACATTCAAATGGTTTTTCTCCAGCATGTGTTTTTTTATGTCTTTGAAGAGCAATGTGACATACCAAGGCTTTACCAAAATGATTACATTCATAGAGTTTCTTTCCAGTATATATTCTTTTATGCATTTGAAAAGCATTGTGACAAGCAAAGGCTTTACCATATTGATTACATTAATAGGGTTTCTTGCCAGTGTGTGTTCTTTTATGCCCTTGAAGACTACTGTGATATGCAAAGGATCTACATCACTGATTCCATTCATAGGGTTTCTCTCCAGTATGTGTTCGTTTATGTACTTGAAGAGCACTCTGTTGTGCAAAGGCTTTACCACATTGATTGCATTCATAGGGTTTCTCTCCAGTGTGTGTTCTTTTATGAACTTGAAGATTACTGTGATAACGAAAGGCTTTACCACATTCATTACATTCATAGGGTTTCTCTCCAGTATGTGTTCTTTTATGCAATTGAAGAGCACCATGTTGTCTAAAGGCTTTACCACATTGATTGCATTCATATGGTTTCTCTCCAGTATGTGTTCTTTTATGTACTTGAAGACTGCTGTGATAATCAAAAGCTTTACCACAATGATTACATTCATATGGTTTCTCTCCAGTATGTGTTCTTTTATGTACTTGAAAGGCACTGGGATGACCAAAGGCTTTACCACATTCAGTACATTCATAGGGTTTCTCTCCAGTATGTGTTCTTTTATGTAACTGTAGAACACTGTGATAACCAAAGGCTTTACCACATTCATTGCATTCATAGGGTTTCTCTCCAGTATGTGTTCTTTTATGTACTTGAAGATGACTGTAATAACCAAAGGCTTTACCACACTGATTACATTCATAGGGTTTCTCTCCAGTATGTGTTCTTTTATGAACTTGAAGAACACTGTGATAACGAAAGGCTTTACCACATTCATTACATTCATGAGGTTTCTCTACAGTGTGTGTTCTTTTATGTAATTGAAGAGCACCTTGATAAGCAAAGGCTTCACAACACTGATTACAACCATAGAGTTTTTCTCCAGTATGTGTCCTTTTATGAATTTGAAGTGTACTGTGATGAGCATAGGCTTTACCACACTGATTACATTCATAGGGTTTCTCTCCAGGATGTGATCTTTTATGCTTTTGATGCTGAATATCATATGCAGAATCTTTACCATATTGAGTATATACAGAAAGTTTCTCTCCAGTTTGTCTTCTTTCATGCCTACAAGGATAATTGGCACATTTAAAATTTTACCATAGTCAATATGCTGCTGACTCTTTACGTCTTTAAGAATTAATTTTACAGTTTGTTCCCACACTAAAGAGGAAACTCTTCTTTAGCTTTTATCACTGTGTTTACACACATGTGATATTTACACAGTCCTAGAACTCAAGACTTTTCTGTAGCATGAGTTCATTGATGTATTAACAAGGAAGCTAGAAAAACAATACTTGTATACTTGAATCAATTTTAATGGTTATATTCATTTTGGGACTTCTACTTATTTTCTAGATGCTCTGAAAGAGAGGTATGTTATGTGTTTCCATATCCCTATGCTCATATGGAATGTATCCAAAGTGACATATGATATACATAGTAAAGGAAGAATAACAAATGTAAGATTTCCACATTGAATTCAATTTGACTTTCTGTCCTCATAGACTGGTTGTATAGGGATTAAGTTTTCTCCATGACAATTTCCCATGACTCTTGACACTAACTCCCCCTTTAACTAAACAGCACAGTCACAACAATTATAAGAGAAATACTTGTTTTAGTATAAACTCTTTGCTTCCTAGAATGTTTTTGGGATATACATATCACCTCTTCACTGTGTATAACTTTGTAATATGAGTAGGATGAAATAAATGGATTGGCAGTAATATAGCATCTCCCTTATGGTGCTATGATTCAAATGGTCACATGTCTTGAAGCACTGTTTCCCTGTCTTCTTTAATAAAAGAATTCCTTGAAAATGGAATTCATCTACCTAAAATTGAGGTTTATGGTATGTGAAAATTTAATGATCATCAATGCACTTATTTACACTGATGCTATTGCTTAAAACTTCCAGGTCATGCCTAGCGGTGCTAGCATACACTTTTAATCCCAGCATTTGCGAGACAGAGGCAGGCATATCTCTGTGAGTTTGAAGCTAGCCTCATCTACAAAGCGACTTCCAAAAAAGTTGCAAGGGTACACAGAGAGACCCTGTCTTGAAAAATGAAACAAAACAAACAAACAAACAGAAAACCAAAAAACCTTCCAGGACACATTGCAATTTCTTCAGAGGCACATTTGTATCAGATTGCACATAAAAATTACCTTTCATGTTTTCTAGTGCTTTGACAAAATTCTTCAACATTATGGTCTTTCCAATTGTATCCTAAAATATAATAGCAGCAAAGGTATAACATACAATTAAAAATTTTGCAAAATTTAAGTCACTATTTTCAATGAACATTAGAATCATGACTGGTTTACTTACCTCTATCTTCTTTTAACAATTAAATTACAGAAGAGCATCAATAACCAAGGAACAGTTGTACCTTTATTTTAAATCACGAAGGAAATCTCAATGTTACCTATAATAGTGAGGTTCCTGTAGGTCTCCAGCATCACATCTTTGTAGAGATTCTTCTGGGAAGGATCCAGCAAAGTCCATTCTTCCCAAGTGAAACCAATATGCACATCATCATAGGTCACTGCATTCTAAAATACCCCATACATTTGTAAAACAGAAAGAATGACACTGATAACATTGTAAATGTAGACTTATTTGACTGTACATTAATGTAATTTTGGTGATTCCCACCAGCCATTTCATGACATAAACATTATAATGTAATCATCATGTCACTTTAGAAGTACAGTGAATAGGAGGATCACCTCTGTTATTTTGGTATCCTTTGAATGGGCTTTCATCTTGCTAGGGAAATGCATAATAACAAACTGTGAAACACGGAAACAGATCAACAGTACTGAATACACATGAGAAAAGTTGTATGAACAAATACTAGCTAAAAAAGCAAAATAAGATGAACATTCTGGGTGTATTGGCTCACATCTTTAACCTCAGCACTCAGAATGCAAAGGCTGGTGACTCTGAATTGAATGCCAGCTTAGTGTATGCAATCAGGTCCAGGAGAACATTTTAAAACCCTGTCTCTCATGCTAAAATCTAACAAACAAAAAAGATAGAAAGAACTCATAGGTTTTAATAAAGTTCCTAAAAAGTGTTAAGCATTCACTCCAGTTCTGTATTCATCTACCAGTAACCTGAAGTGCCACAATTTAAACTGTAACATCAATCAGATTTTACTAAAGACATGACATGTCATAACAGTTATAAATGGACAGATAAAATATTAGCAGGGTCAATGTTGATCATAAATAATCAACACAGGGTAGAAGAGATGACACAGTACTAATGAGCTACTGCTTGTCTTGCATATAGGTGGGCTCAATTGCCAGTACTTACCTGTGGGATCACATCTATCCACTATTCAAAGTTCAGGGTTTATGAGACCATATTTTAAACACTGAGGCGACCAGATCCCCATGTGGTGGATATCCATTCATACAGGAAATTATTCATACTAATTTAAAAATTCAAAGAAAAACAAAAAAACAAAAACAAAACAGAAAGGAAGCAAGTCATGTACCTGCAATCCAATGACTCAAAAAGCTCACACAGTATTAATGTCATGCATGCATGCCATCCTGAGAAAGAGAGTGATACCCTCTGCCAAATTTTAAAATTCAAAATATGGTTGAAACTCAGTACAACAGCCTATCCTTGGCATGTATGAAAATGTACATCCCAGGCCCATCATCCAATAATATAAAAACAAAAATCTCAGAAATGTTGGCACACCTTTAATCCCAGGACTTGAGAACCAGAGATAGGGGAATGTCTGAGTTAGTGGTCAGCCTGGTGTACAGAGGTTCTTTCAGGAAGCCAAGGCTACACAAACAAATCTTGTCTTCAAGAACAAACAAAAAAATTAAAAGAGCAAGTTACCAAATGACAGTAGCACTGAATAGCAATTACTTCTAAATTATCTTATGTGATTTAGAGATAGAATCTATAATGGCAGTAAAAGCATGACAATGCAAGGAAGCTGGCTGATTTGTATCAATCACAACACAGTAGATGCAAACAATAGGAAATTTGTTGAGAAAAAAGTGACAAATATCACTCCCCTAGTGAAGAATTTCATCCAGAAAACCTCCCCTTACTAAAGGTTTCACGAGCAATAGAAAGAAAGGCACCAGGGAGAAACACATGTTAAAATACATGATAGTGGGCTGGAGAGACAGCTCAGCGGTTAAGAGCACTGGCTGTTCTTCCAAAGGTCCTGAGTTCAATTCCCAGCAACCACATGGTGGCTCACAACCATCTGTAATGAGATCTGGTGCCTTCTTCTGGCAAACATGTAGGCAGAACACTGTATACATAATAAATAAATCTTAAAAAAAAATACATCATAGTATCTAGGATATTTTTCATTCAGTCAACTATATTCTGACCCAAGTCATTATAGGCTCACGGTCATCCATGTAGAAAATGCATTTAGTCATTTCAATAAAATTCATAGTCTGTAATAGCCCCTACACTGTTCAAATGTCCAAAGTCTCTTCCCATATTCATCACACTCTCTTGACAGTCACATCTTGTAAAACGAAAAAACAAGTTTTATCTTTGGCACAGAATACCATTCACATTCCAAAACATAGAAATGGAGACACAGGGAAGATTGGACCAAGGCAAGACTGAAGCACAGCAGGAAAAATATCAAATCATATAATCTGTCTCACATGTATAGTGCTCAGTTTTCAAAAGGTTTAGATGGCTTTGTCCTTGAAACATGTCATACATCTCTTTGTTTACTTCAACTAACTATATGCAGTGAGGTCTTCATGGAAGATGTCTCATAGCTTAGGTATATCCCATCTTGTGGTCACAAAAGGGAACCCAGGCTGTTCTAAAATATTATTCTAAGGTGTGTTATATCTGTTAATGCCATGGAACATTTGTTTTAATGATGTGAAGATTTGTTGCATGTGGTGGTATTCTAATTGTACTGAAATGTGATTCTGATTGTATGTTAATAAATAAAGTTGCCCGGGGATCAGAGCTATTAGAGCCATAGACAGAGTGTGGTGGTGGTGGTGGTGGTGGTGGTGGTGGTGGTGGTGGTGGTGGTTGTGGCACATACCTTTAATCCCATAGATCTCTGTGTGTTCAGGGATACAGCCAGCATTGGAGACATATGCCTTTAAGACCTAGGGGCTATACATTCAGACAGTGACGAGGCAGTCACGTGTTTGGGTTTACAACCAATGAGAAGGCAGAATGTCTGGAAAATTGACTTACACACAGGAAATAGCTCTCTTTCGAGAAGCTGGGACAGCAGGAGGAAGGGTGAGATTTTAGCTCTGAGCTCTGACCTCTCGGCTTTCTCTTTTACATTGTTTCTGTGTTTCTTATTTAGTAAGATGGTTGGTTACATCTACAGTTGCATTCTTTTATGTTGCATTTATTTAACTCTGTGAAGGTGTAATACTTCTATAGCCTGTCTAAAAAAATTCATTAGTCTAATAAATAGCTTAATGGCCAATAGCTTTGCAGGGAAGGATAGGCAGGGCCAGCAGGATCAAAGAATAAATAAGAGGAGAAATCTAGGAGGAAAAAAGAAAGAAGAAAGAAAAGCAGGACACTAGGGGATAGCCACCAAGCTACACAGCAAACCACAAAATAAGAAATAAAGAAAAGTGTTCAGAATAGATGAAGACAAAAGCCCAGAAGCAAAGGGTAGATGGAATAATTTAAGTTAAAAAAATGTCTAGACAACCTAGATGCCCATCAACGGAAGAATGGATGAAAAAAATGTGGTACATATACACAATGGAGTTCTACTCAGCAGAGAAAAACAATGAAAGCATGAAATTTGCAGGCAAATGGATGGAACTAGAAAAAATCATCCTGAGTGAGGTAACCCAAACCCAGAAAGACAGTTATGGTATGTACTCACTCATTGGTGGATTCTAGATATAAAATGAACAATCAGACCACAACCCATAGAACCATAAAGGCTATATATATATAGCATGGAGGTCCCTAGGACGACTGTGGCATATAATAAATTTCAGTTTTACTCAATTATTGAAAAAAAAAATAGCCAAATGAATGGAAACACATGAACTATGAACCAAAGGCTGAGGGGCTCCCAGCTGGATCAGGCCTTCTGAATAGGTGAGACAGTTGATTGGCTTGATCAGTTTGGGAGGCATCTAGGCAGTGGGACCAAGTCCTGTGCTCATTGCATGAATTGGCTGTTTGAAACCAGGAACTTATTCAGGGACACTTGGCTTAGTCAGGGAGGAAGGGACTGGACCTGCCTGGACTGAGTCTACCAAGTTGATCACAGTCCTCGGGGGAGGACTTGTCCTGGAGGAGGTGGGAATGGAGGGTGGGCTGGGGGTAAGGGGAGGGCGTGGGAGGGGGGAGAATAGGGGAACCCATGGCTGATATGTAGAACTGAATGGTATTGTAAAATAAAAAAAAAAAAAAAAAAAAAGATTAATACTACAAATCATCCCTTGTATATAATACATATCAGATCTCATAAAGGCCTACCAGGCCCACTACCACAAAGTAATGATGAAATTGATCAGTTATTGATAGGAAATGTGCTAGAAGCCTCAGAATTTCAGAAGAAACACCATGTTAATAGAAAAGGTTTAAAGAAAGATTTTTCTATCACTTGGCAACAAGCCAAGGAAATTATAAAATGTTGTCCTACTTGTTCCCTGTTTAACCAAACTCCACTTTCTGCAGTATATAATCCTAAGGGTACTCAAAGAAATAAAATTTGGCAAATAGATACATTTCATTGTACAGAGTCTGGAAAATTAAAGTACACGCACCATACCATAGATACATATTCAGGATTTCAATGGGCAACTGCTTTTGGTTCTGAAAAGGCTGGTTCTGTAATCACACACGTTTTAGAGGTTATGGCCATTATGGGAATATCTGTACAAACTAAGATTGACAATTCTCCAGCATATGTCTCTAGTAAAATGAAACAGTTTTTTACATATTACAACATAAAGTATATTACAGATATATCACACAATCCTACAGGACAAACAGTTACAGAAAGATCTAATTGCACTTTAAAAGAAATGCTTAATAAGCAGAAAAGGGTAACAAAGACCCCCACAGATAGATTTCACAATGCTTTATTAACTTTAAATGTTTTTTTAAATGCTAACGAAAAGGGAACAACAGCTGCAGAGAGACACTGGATAATAGGAAAAAAAAAAAAAAAAAACAAAAACAAAAAAACACTGAACTAAATCAGCCTGTATACTTTAAAGATGTGTTGACCTCAGAATGGAAACCAGGGAAATTCTGCGTTGACGAAGAGGTTTTGCTTTTGTTTCCACAGGAGAAGAAAAGCTATGGAGACCATCAAAATTGATAAAGGTTCAATTCGAACATGAGAGACCTCTTGATTAGGAGAGGCAATAGGTCATCAAACAGTGTGGCAATTTAACATGGCAAAAAGGAAAACTCAAAGTTAAGGTTGGAGCAGGGTTTTGTTTTTGTCTTTCCAGAAGAATAAAAACATTCACCTAAGGAATCTGAAGACCTTTGGATGAATGAAGCATCTGAAGAAGAAGGGAGAATCATCCACAAAAATGTTTTTGCTGTTCTCTCCAAACATGTCAGGCAGATGGTCTTTATGTAGTCCCAACTCAACTAAAAACTAAAGCTGGCCTTGGAGTTGGAGCATGGCTCTCTCCTTCCCTGAGCCCAAGCATGTTTGTTAAAAGAAAATCCAAAGTCTCTGTCTCATGTCAGAAGAGCCATCTGGTATGGGACCAAAGAAAACCAACATCTAGTGACTATTATATTGTCACTAATCTCATATTCCTCAGATTTATTTTGACTCTTTAAAACTTTTCTTAAGGTATACATATTATCTCAAGATTTATAAGATATATATATATATATATAAACTTTCTGTTGTGATATTAATGGTCATATAGAGTACTGATTAGTTCTGATCTGAGGCTTTGTGGTGATATATTATGTACCCTAATAAAATTTGCCTGAGGATCAGAGAACAGAACAAGCTACTATATTAAACATAGAGAGAGGTCAGGCAGTGGTGGCACACACATTTAATCCTAGCACTCAGAAGGCAGAGATCTGTCTGGATCTCTTTGAGTTCAAAGCCACCCTGGACTACATGAGATTGACTCAGTTTAGGAAAGAAACAGAACCAGGCAGTGGTGGCACACACCTTTAATCCCAGTACTTGAGAGTCACATGCCTTTAATCCCAGCACTAAGAAGGAAGTGCTATGGTGGGCAGAGAAAGGTATATAAGGCATGAGGAGACAGGAACTAAAGCTTTTCAGTTGAGGAACCCCTTCTGGCTACAGACCTTGCAGCTAGAGAGCCTTTTCAGATTGAGGAGTCCTAGAAGTAAGAGGTGGCAGTGGCTTGTTCCTTTGTCTCTCTGACCTTTCAGCTTTTATCCCAATAACAGGCTCCTGGGGTTTTGTTGTTGTTGTTTATTGAAAGACCTGTTAGATTTTGTGTTATAAGGCTTCATGTAGCTTCTGTATGTGATTTCAGGCTTGAATCTGAAGCAGGTATTTAAGCCTAGATATCCGGGTGTATTTAATAGATTATGGTCCTTTAACCTCTCTGAGATTTGCTCCATATGACATTTAAAATGTTTAAGTTTTCCTAAATGAACCATAACCATTCGTAACAGTGACCTTTGAAGTCTCCTAAAGGATGATGGGGCCCCACAACAACAATTCCACCTGGATTGTGGTAATGCCACTAAGCTGACAAACACCATCCAAAGATCAGCTTCGGACTACAAGCTGCTCAGGACAATTTCAAGACAGTTAAGATGGCCCAGCCTCATGGGCTGCTGCTCCAGCCAGGACTTTAGAGAACCTTGCACTGTCCTGTCTCACAAAGACTGGACAACAGCTGGATTCCCCAGGACTTGACCATTATCTCAATGTTTTCAGGGTCCCCAAAGATGCCAGCACCCCATATCAGGTGTCTAGAAAACAGGACACCCACATTCCCAAGAGGTAGGGTGGATGGTTTTTGGTCATTCAATGGATTATGGATGTTTGCATTCTTTAGAGGGGTTGGTTGCAAGTTGTTACTGGTCATGGTTAAGAAAATTCTTTTCAAAAAAAGGTTAGATTCAAAGATCTCTTCTGAAAAGAAAAAGGGAGAATATAGGAATGATAGGAAAAAAGGGTGGATTATTGAATCTACTTTAATCCCAAAAGCAACTATTAATCTAAAAAATTTTACATTGCTATAGATTTTTGTATATTGATACAAATTTAAAGTTATTTTTGTTATACTGCATATATGTTTCTACTTTTGTCTAAGATATTTTTGTATACTGATGCAAATTTAAGGTTATTTTTGTTATACTGTACACATTTCTATTTTTGTTTATGGTATTGTACCTATGCAGCTTGTTTAAATTATATAATGTAAAGTTTTAGTCTTTGAAAGCTATTTAGGATAATAAAGAAACACAAATTAAAAAAAAAAAAAAAAAAGTCTAGAAACAAATCAAGCTAAGGTTTATCTTTATAAGAAAGAATAAGCTTCCATGTGTGTAATTTTTGAGAACCCGGTAGCAGGCCCCCTAAAGAGTAAAGAATTTTAAAAAAAGAATGAAAGAAAGAGAGAAACAACATCAGGCTTCGATCCTCACAGCTTCATGCAATGAACTCTCACAGTCTCCTCTGCCAAACATAGATGCCTGCAACAATGCTGAACTATAAGCATAGACTAAGAATTGATGACCTTAACTTTTGATTCTTTCTTATTTCCAGGACCATAGCATACTATGGGTGATCCTGCAAAGTTTGATTTCTTAATTGGCATGAACACTAACCTGCTTGGACCACAGGTAAATTGGCTTTTTTATATGGAGATCCTTCCTGGGACTAGGATTAACTTTGCTTACTCCTACCACAAATTGAAGTTTTAATAGGATGGAGTCTTAACCTTAGGGTACTTTGCTACACTTGCATTCTATAGCAAAAGTCTTCTCTATAATGGTGATAAACTCTTTGGAATTTCTTGTCTGTTTTAACACTTGATTGCCAACTGATACTAGTTTTTCATTTTCATTAATTTCTGTCCTACTTGTTTTATTTTCACTCTGGACCTGAATGAGTCATCACTAATAGCCATCCAACAGATTCAATATTCCTTGTAAGGAATTAGTCCATAATCTTTTAATTCTTCTTTGCTAATTACCTAGGGCATAGGCAGAATAAGAAAGATTTTGGGGGCTGGAGAGATGGCTCAGTGGTTAAGAGCACTGCCTGCTCTTCCAGAGGTCCTGAGTTCAATTCCCAGCAACCACATGGTGGCTCACAACCATCTTTAATAAGATCTGGTGCCCTCTTCTGGCCTGCAGGCAGAATACTGTATATAATAATAAATAAATAAATCTTCAAAAAATGTATTTAAATTTATAAAAAAAAAAAAAAAAAGATTTTGGAGCCAAAATATCATATAAATAATGTTTAGCTAAATTTTTTATGGAGTCTATCTACTTACAGCTGAAATCCTATGATCTCAATATCCACTTTCTGCCATTAATCTTAACATTCCCATCTTCCTGGTCCTAACAGAACAGCCAATTGAGTACTGTGAACAATTTTCTATGGTTTTGCCACCTAAAGTCTTCATATTATCCACATTATTTCAAAAGACAATATTGCCATGATCTGCCTAGCAATGAAATTACTTTTGCTGTTCCCTTTTTTGTTCTTTCTTTTATCCTGCTATGATTAAATCCTCTTACCAAAAACATCTCTGGCAATGAATGTGTTTATTTTGCTATTGTGTCAGATCACACTCCATCATTGTGGAGCTTAAGATAGAAACTAAAGCTAACAATTGAAAAAACATGGGCAAAGATTGCTTACTGGCTTTCTCTCTGGTCTAGTCACTGTCTCATGCTCAGATAGCTCCCTTTTCTAGCCCAGGACATTTTCCTTAGCGATATTGTAAACCTACATGGTCAAGTATTTTCATTTCAGTCATCAATCAATGCAATCTCTCACAGACATAACAATTTCTGGCTATAACAAATTAAGTCACTATGAACATAGTTGAGCAAGTGTTTTTGAGGTAGGAGGGAGGGACAAATTTTATGTATATACCCAAGAGTGGTATAGCTGGCTATTGAGGTAGATTGATTCCTAATTTTCTTCAGATTGCATTTTTATTTCCACAGTGGCTGTGCAGGTTTGCACTTGGAACAGCAATGAATCCCCTTGTTTCAGGTGCTTGCTAGGATTAACTGTCACTTGTGTTAATGATCTTAACCATTCTGGCAGGTGTACAGTGATCTCAAAGTAATTTTGATAAGCATTTCTTTGATGGTTAAGGATGCTGAACATTGCTTCAAGTGTTTCTCAGCCACTTTAGATTCCTCTATTGAGAATTCTCTTTAGAGGTGCACCCCATGGTATTTAGATTGGTCAGGTTGTTATTGTCTAATTTCTTGAGTTCTTTATTATAGTGAGTAAATAAACCTAGAAGCACATAGAAAAACATGTTATATACTCATTTATAAGTGGGTATTAGTAATTAAGTAAAGTGCAATCACAGTAAATTACAGTAGAATGCATAGATGCTAAGTAATAAGAATGTCTCTAGGAAAGATGCATAGATCTTCCTGAGAAGGAGAAATAGTGGGTGCATTGGAGGCAAGTGGGGATGGTAACAGGAGGGGTCAGATGAATAAGGAAGGGATAGGGGGAAAGAAAGGGAGAGTTGAGTAGAATAGGGGAGCTTTCAGCAGGGGATGTGGAGTCAGTTCTCTGCATCCTTCCTGGAATATATGAGGGTGACCTCAGTGAGGACTCCTTGTAATAAATAATATAGAGGATTAAAAAAAAAACACATTTAGACCAAAGCTGTGGAGCCTGCATGGCACTGGATTAGGTTCTCTGCATAAGTGAGAGAGTTGTGCAGCTTTATCTGTTTAAGGGGCTGCAGGCAGTGGGATCAGGGCCTATCCCTGGTGCATGAGCTGAGGTTTTGGAGCTTTCTACCTATGGAGGGACACCTTGCAAAGCCTTGATAAATGGGGGAGAGACTTGGAACTGCCCCAACTGAATGTACCAAGCTTTAGTTATTCCTCATGAAAGGCCTTACATTTTTGGAGGAGGGAATGGAGGGTCAGAAGGGAAAAAGACTGGGGTTAGTGGGAGGATGGATGAAAGGGGCATCTAAGAATGGTATGTAAAATTTTTAAAAAATATATTAAATAAAGAAAAAACATAAAGCAAAATGTAATAAAATAATTGCTGTCACCTAAAGTCAGTGCAAATATACTGTGTTGTGTGATTGCTTTTCAAACATACAAGAACTAACTCCAGTTTACTACTGAACCATTTGAGGTCAACTTCATGAGTGGGGAGATTTTATTGCTTAAAATAATTTTTAAAGCAATAGTGGCTACATTTACCCAAATTCCCAATATCCACTGGTCTATGCAGTTGCTAACACCAGTTTGAAACTTATCTAGTATTAAACATTAGCTAGATGCCTTTGTCACAGGACAAAGTGGCAACTAAAGATGCATACAAATTATAATACCATCCATTAGTATATCCAGGGGACAGGAAAGTCCTTATACTTTAAAATACACAGAATACATTTACTAGTAAATGATGACTCTAGTGGAGATTTCACATGGTGCCATGTTGAAAGTTCCTCCTTTTGTGAAACTCTCTGAAGCTGCAAATTACAAATATCTACATTATATCATTTTATTTAAAATTCCATATTCTAGGATTCATCTCCGAACTGCTATGATTCAGAGTAATTCAGATGGTGTTGTGAAAGCTGGAGTAAGCTCTTCTTGCAATCCTGACAAGCAGCCAAACTTGAATGCCATTACTCCACACTTGTTGAGTATTGAAATCCCACATATCGTCCACCCTCAATTCTATGAATGGCACAATGGATCTGAACAAATACAGTCAGTCTCTGCAGATTCT